>NC_083585.1:48613842-48628842 GCF_027579695.1 Neoarius graeffei
TTTCAAGTTTACAGCATTAGGCATAGTTCATGCTTCATTAAAAAAAAAAAGATTAGCCCTAAGGGATATGGCTCCATTTCAGAAATTTAACAAAAATGAACATATTATGGCAAATCGTAGCCTACAATAAAACTGGCCTGAAAAAACCCCCACAAGCCTTTTAAATCACAGCTAGACAATGACTATTAGCTATATGAGGCTACCCAGTCACATTTCGAAAAACAGAATTAGAAATAACAAAATCAAAGTGCTTTTAATGATATTGAAGTGCTTAGGCCTATTAGCCCTCGAAGGAAAGGCAGCTCAATCACTTTAGTCTGACTTCCGACCAGAAAAAAAACTCAGTTACAGTATACAGGACAAAAATGTAAACAAACTGTCAGCATATCTTCAACAACATACTCCGCCACAAGTCTCCTAACCTCTTGAGGCTGAAGTAGCATCTCAGAGCAGCAGAACGTTAATTTTGGCTGCTTTGTGATTTTATCGCCACTCTCATCCTCCGCTTGTTTCCTTGCTAACTTCATGTTACTATGAGACCTCTGTAAATGTTTAGTTAAATTACTAGTGCTCTTTCGGGAAGTGGACAGTTCTTTCGGTTTAGCACACAAAGTGCATTTGACTACGATGTTCTTCACATCCTTATTTTTCACAAACTTAAAGAAATGGGCGTATACCCATCTGGAGAATGTGCTATCTGACGTTAGATCAGCTGCAGGTTCACTCATCTCTCTCTTCTGTCTGACTAGCCTAAAGGAAAAGGAAGTGAAACATTTTGCGCAGACGTTTCACCTCTGCTGATCTTGCGTGATTTTGGTGAATTTGTATGAAGGAAAAAAAAGCCCACCACTTCATTCCAGGTTAAAAATGCATTGTAACGTGCGTTACTGACATTTGTACCGAGTAAAATATTACCAGATTTTTTTCTGTAATGCCTTACATTACCGCGTTACTGCAAAAAGCAATGCATTACAGTAATTCGTTACTTTTGTAAAGCGTTACTCCCAACACTGAAATTGACCATAGGTGTGAATGTGAGTGTGAATGGTTGTCTGTGTCTATGTGTCAGCCCTGTGATGACCTGGCGAGTTGTCCAGGGTGTACCCCGCCTCTCACCCATAGTCAGCTGGGATAGGCTTCAGCTTGCCTGCGACCCTGTAGAACAGGATAAAGCGGCTAGAGATAATGGATGGATGGGTTCTTAATGTAAAACAAAACAAATCTTAACATCCAGCTGATTGTGTTGTTCATGGATGTAATGTGTGTAATGTGTTCTCCTGTTTCCAGATCGTATGATGTGACCAGGATGTAACTCAGACAAAAAAAAAAACAACGGGGAGCATCAGCATGGGACAGCCATTCACTCAGACCTGTTCACACTGCATGGTGTGTGTGTGTGTGTGTGTGTGTGTGTGTGTGTGTGTGTGAGATTTATTCATAATAATTGTATATCAGGCATGTCGGAAATATTTTCTTCCATGAGCGTCAATGTGTGTACCTGTGCATGTGTAAATTTGCACAATATAAACCTCGTTTGTAACACAAGACATGAAGGGGAATAGGGATGTGTGCCATCATGCTGCACCATAGGGCATCCACTCCCAGACAAACCACACACACCTCTGACTCACACTTCTCTCTCTCTCTCTCTCTCTCACACACACACCTCTGAATGTTGGACTCTGTCTGCTCTCTGGGCTGTCATGTTTTTACACTGCTCTTTGTCTGAGTTTCCTTTCATAATACACACAGAGTTTATCACTCTTATTAATGGAGAAAAAAGGCTTTTGTGGCTCAAAAGTGCCCTCAAGAGGACTAAAATCAGTTTTGGCACAAAACCAATAAGTTTGAATTTTCAAAGAAGGAAATAAAGTTGTTTTATACGGATGAAGTAATTGTTTGTTCTCAATGTGTCTTGAATCACATGACTGGTCTCCCAAGCCTATTAAGGACTTGTCAATACTTGCTCACTGCTTCTGTGCCGTGAGTCAGAGCTCACAGAAGAAAGAAAAAAAAAAGCCTCCATTTACAGGTTATAAAAGTTCACCAGGGCACAAAGGATGACTGTAAACAATGGAAAACAGGAACATGCTGATGGCAGACAACAGCCATCATCATGGTAATCTTAGGACTGGAATATTTCCTTGACTTAAAAAGAAAACATGTTGAAATGGTACAAACGTGTCCAAAACACACAGCTGCCTTGTTCAGAGGATTGAAATCACTTGCTTTCATCATTCTGGAAAGGAAAAATAAGGGCTAAATGATGTTTGAAGAAAAAGACATGTATAGATAGGTGTATATATATATTTTTTATATTTTGAAGTTTTGATAGTATGTGAAAATAAGAATTATAAATCTCATAAACATTTGTTTTCAGTAGAAATTTCAACATGTGTGTGAGAGATTGCAGACAGGAATATATATATAAACAGAAAAAAAAAAAGGTTTCATAAGTTGACAGTTTGTACTCTTCTCCTCCTGAAGAGGAACAAGTCACACTCTAATATCGGATTTCCCTAATGGTTCAACCCTAAACTGAAATATAATTTCACATGATTAGACAGTCAACTTGCTGATCGACAATGTTGTATAAACATTTTCTTATAAAAATATCTAAAGACATAACCAATCCTAAACAAAATATATTCACAAAGCAGTAACAGCAAAGCTTCTTAACACCACACCTTTAAGACAAAGCATTAAAATCATGAGTGCTAATAAGGTATGAAAACAAAAGTGGAGCCTAATAACTGACAAATGATCAAATGTGCTGCTTCCCAAACCTCCATAACTGTTCGTGAGACATGCTGAGAGGTGGATGACATCAAATTACTCTCTAAAAAATAGGTTTTATAATCATATCTTGGTTTATGCTTAATATTCATCTTGAGATTTTGAAAATATGCCTTGTTTTGATTTATATTAAAATGCTACATTGCATTCAACACATTTTTATTGTATCCATAAGTGCTGTAATAAATTGCCTTATTACAAGACTGTAAAGGATATTATAAAATGGCTAAGTTCATGTCTTGTCTTCTAAGAAAACAGTTTCAAACAGGACAAATAACAAGCACTCGAAAGAAATCTGTCATCTTGAGTAAAATCAATACTCGGTGCAAAGCAGATAGAAAAATATAAATCAA
Source organism: Neoarius graeffei (assembly GCF_027579695.1). Classification (NCBI taxonomy): domain Eukaryota; kingdom Metazoa; phylum Chordata; class Actinopteri; order Siluriformes; family Ariidae; genus Neoarius; species Neoarius graeffei. The sequence continues at coordinate 48,616,992 of NC_083585.1, forward strand.
CAGAAAAATGGATTATAGATGACGCTTTTTCCTGAAAAAATAACAATAATTACAAGAGCAACAATCACTACAGTGTTTCCTAGAAAGATGAATTGTGTAAAAATGGAATTGTGTGTTTTCAAATCCAATTATAATAAGAGTATGATATATTTGAAATGTTTTATCTAAAATGCCATCAATGCAAGCACTCATTCAGTGAGAGACTTACAGGATTGTTATACTGTAGGCTACACTGTTTAACTCTTATACAAGTGCTGCAACACACACGCCTGTCAAGCCCAAACATCTAGAGGTCTATGCAATTAGAGCACCACTTTATTTGAAAGAAAGACCTGCAGCAAGAAAATCGAGTAAAAGCAAGAATGAATACGACACCTACGGAGGTATGTTTCACACTGTCTTTACACCCATACAGAGGCAATTTGGCTTACTCGCTTAAACACATATGTAAAAAGCTATTCCTCTCAGAGATTCCCTGCCACAGTAGTGACCTGGGTGGAAATAGTGCCCACTTGTCCCCTCCAGGTCCTGGGATTTCAGAGGTTTTATTTGTGCTAAAGGTCACCAGCCACTTCAACGTGAGCTGATTAGCACTCCAGTGAAAATAGAGTAAAAATAAAAGACAGTGACATAACTACTTCTTATATGAAATTAAAGTGTCACAGGTCTATCCGTAGTTCCTCAGTCACCATCTGGTTATATTTTTGCTAAGCCCAGCCAGCCCTACGCATGAAACACAGTTTCTGTATTTTTTTTTCCCACACCCTTGAATGTCTACGAGATTCTGCATGAGAGCAGTTGAAAAATATGCAGAAAACTGGCTTACCATAAAGGGAAAAATTTGCGGGAATTTATCTGATTGCTCTGACTAACCTCAGATGTTTAAAGTGCATTTGCTGTGGAATAGATAAAGAATCATGGGGGCTACACTGCAACAAATAGCACTCTAGAGATGTTTATGGGTTTTAAACATAAAAAAAAACACATTGTCCATGGCATTATAACAAGTGTATTAATTTAAAATCAAATCATCTGAAAAGAAGTGAAAGGTGATGACAGTAAGAAAAAAAGGCCTGCTTTGGGATAATGGCAGGTCAAGTAACCAAGAGGTTTTGCAGCAGGCATTAGTGGACAAGTAGGACAGAAGAAATGGCCAGAGATGACAGTGTGTTTTTTTTAATGGAGCTCTTTTTGTGTTGATGTGTCCCTGATGAGATCCCAGAAGAGGCAGACGTCAAGAACTGCAAGTTTATACGCCTTTCTGGCCCTGCTCCACTGGTACACTGTACACACTAGAGAGAGAGAGAGAGAGAGAGAGAGAGAGAGAAAGGAAGAACAGTTTCTATCAAACACCTGAGTCTGAAACAAATCCTGAACATGTAATGTATCATGGAGAGCTTCATCAAACTGAGTCTGGTTTAGATAGTACAACAGAGACAGAGTTCACATTGTACTTTTTATCTATTTATACAACATTAAATATTGTGAAACATCCATGAGATATGAGATGAGGGTTTTTTTTTTTATTTTTTCCTTAAATACAGTATGCATATAGGTTGTGGTGAAAGACACTTTTTATATTTTACCTTTATTTTATATATATATATATATATATATATATATATATATATATATATATATACACACACACACACACACAGTAGAGAAAAACAAAATGGTGGAGTGCATCAAGTCAGATATACGTAGAGAGCGTGCACGTGACGTCACGAGGTCACGTGATATTTGTTTATCTGCCATCTTGGACGGCATGCCCGCGCATAGAACTTAGACAAACCCGTTCTAATTATCAAGTGTGTGGGAGTAGATCTTTCAAGAATGGTTATATCTTGTTCAGCATTTGGTTGTACCAATAGACAGGGCCAAAAGGAGGGCCTGTCATTTTATAGATTCCCCGCAGACGAGGAGAGACGTGCAAAATGGGTGTCCGCTGTGCGAAGAGAAAACTGGTACCCCAGTTCTACCAGCCAAATTTGTAGTGAACATTTCATATCAGGTAGGTGTAATCTTCTAATACATTTATATCTGATACTGAATAATAATTCTGCACAGATAAAGCTAGCGGTGATTTGTGATTTTTTTTTTCAGACAAAAACAAACTTATTTACAACCCTGTCATTATCTGGAACTGAGTTTAGATTTCGAACATTCTTACGATAAAACGTCCTGCATAGTCTCTTTATGATAAACGTCTTAATGCCACTTACACGTGAGGTTATCAAGTAGACATTCTTCTTCGGAACCTTCCAGAGGTATAGTTGGGATACCTATCCCGCAGCAAAATATTTATAAGCTTCCAGGCTCTTGTAAGCTTTGAGGGCTTTGCCAGTGAAACACAATTCACGATTAACAAGAAAATTGTAAATGTCGTGGTAGGCCAGATCGGGCAAATCGCCGGCACCGCAGCTCTGAATTTCCCTGAACAAGGATTGCGGCAAGTTGTATGGATCTGCAATCCCCAACCTGGAACACTTTTCCATGTAACGCTGCCTCACGTCACCTTCAAGATGCTGAACAAACTTAGACAAGTTATCGCGTGATGTAGATGGGGTATTTTCCGAATTTTCTTGGGGATTACTCCCTGGATCCATTACGCTCGTGCAAGGTAAACAATCCTGAAGCCGTCCAATATGGCGGAGTAAACATGGACGGGTCACATGACTGCACATCCTTTATATCACTTTGTTAAGTATTTAAAAGAAAGGGAAATAGCTAAAAAAATATAGCACCCCCCCACCCCCAATATCGCCTCTTCCACACTCCAGCCCAGTCAGTGGCGGTAATGCACCTTTAAGTTGGTTTGCAAACTGCCAAAAAACCCTAAAGAAGAAGGAGAAAATGGCAGCGCATGTTGCTGAACCAACTGAAGACGAAATAAAAACTCTACTCAAAAACAAAACCCAATAAAATGAAAAAAAAAGCAACAAAATATGAAATGAAAGTCTCATCTCTAGCCACTTTATCCTGTTCTACAGGGTCAAAGACAAGCTGGAACCTATCCCAGCTGACTACAGGCGAAAGGCAGGGTACACCCTGGACAAGTCGCCAGGTCATCACAGGGCTGACACATAGACACAGACAATCATTCACACCTACGGTCAATTTAGAGTCACCAGTTAACCTAACCTGCATGTCTTTGGGGGAAACCGGAGCACCCAGAGGAAACCCACGCGGACACGGGGAGAACATGCAAACTCCACACAGAAAGGCCCTCGGGCTCGAACCCGGACCTTCTTGCTGTGAGGCGACAGCGCTAACCACTACACCACCGTGCCGCCTTGAAATGAAAGTATTTCATGGTAAGAACATACATTCTCTCTCTCTCTCATATATACAGTGGGGCAAAAAAGTACAACCCCGAGTCCAAAAAAAGTTGGGACAAAGTACAAATTGTAAATAAAAATGGAATGCAATGATGTGAAAGTTTCAAAATTCCATATTTTATTCAGAATAGAACATAGATGACATATCAAATGTTTAAACTGAGAAAATGTATCATTTAAAGAGAAAAATTAGGTGATTTTAAATTTCATGACAACAACACATCTCAAAAAAGTTGGGACAAGGCCATGTTCACCACTGTGAGACATCCCCTTTTCTCTTTACAACAGTCTGTAAACATCTGGGGACTGAGGAGACAAGTTGCTCAAGTTTAGGGATAGGAATGTTAACCCATTCTTGTCTAATGTAGGATTCTAGTTGCTCAACTGTCTTAGGTCTTTTTTGTCGTATCTTCCGTTTTATCATGCGCCAAATGTTTTCTATGGGTGAAAGATCTGGACTGCAGGCTGGCCAGTTCAGTACCCGGACCCTTCTTCTATGCAGCCATGATGCTGTAATTGATGCAGTATGTGGTTTGGCACTGTGATGTTGGAAAATGCAAGGTCTTCCCTGAAAAAGACGTTGTCTGGATGGGAGCATATGTTGCTCTAGAACCTGGATATACCTTTCAGCATTGATGGTGTCTTTCCAGATGTGTAAGCTGCCCATGCCACACGCACTAATGCAACCCCATACCATCAGAGATGCAGGCTTCTGAACTGAGCGCTGATAACAACTTGGGTCGTCCTTCTCCTCTTTAGTCCGAATGACACGCCGTCCTTGATTTCCATAAAGAACTTCAAATTTTGAATTGTCTGACCACAGAACAGTTTTCCACTTTGCCACAGTCCATTTTAAATGAGCCTTGGCCCAGAGAAGACGTCTGCGCTTCTGGATCATGTTTAGATACGGCTTCTTCTTTAAACTATAGAGTTTTAGCTGGCAACGGTGGATGGCATGGTGAATTGTGTTCACAGATAATGTTCTCTGGAAATATTCCTGAGCCCTTTTTGTGATTTCCAATACAGAAGCATGCCTGTATGTGATGCACTGCCGTCTAAGGGCCCGAAGATCACGGGCACCCAGTATGGTTTTCCGGCCTTGACCCTTACGCACAGAGATTCTTCCAGATTCTCTGAATCTTTTGATGATATTATGCACTGTAGATGATGATATGTTCAAACTCTTTGCAATTTTACACTGTCAAACTCCTTTCTGATATTGCTCCACTATTTGTCGGCGCAGAATTAGGGGGATTGGTGATCCTCTTCCCATCTTTACTTCTGAGAGCCGCTGCCACTCCAAGATGCTCTTTTTATACCCAGTCATGTTAATGACCTATTGCCAATTGACCTAATGAGTTGCAATTTGGTCCTCCAGCTGTTCCTTTTTTGTACCTTTAACTTTTCCAGCCTCTTATTGCCCCTGTCCCAACTTTTTTGAGATGTGTTGCTGTCATGAAATTTCAAATGAGCCAATATTTGGCATGAAATTTCAAAATGTCTCACTTTCGACATTTGATATGTTGTCTATGTTATATTGTGAATACAATATCAGTTTTTGACATTTGTAAATTATTGCATTCCATTTTTATTTACAATTTGTACTTTGTCCCAACTTTTTTGGAATCGGGGTTGTATATAATTGTAAATCCCTTCTATCCGTATTTATTAGCTCGGGGGGAAAAAAAGTTCCTTTCAATTATAGTTTTAAAAAGATGCCTGAAAGTATAGTAACAGGGCCTAACTTGTGGTAATTTTATGATTTCCAAACCTATGTACCTATAAACCTTCTGACCACATAGTGTGAATTAGCTTGCACTAGTATTATGTGGCTCAGGTTAGACACATAGCGCATTATTAATGCTGGTGGCTCTGTTTTTGATGTTTGAATAGAGAAACATATTCAGTCATTGCTCCGAAAACATGAGACTGAATAGTCCTCTTTGTGAAGCCGGTGACACATTCAGGTTGTTCAAACAACCCTATTGCACAAAGTTTTCCCTTACAACATGTGAACTTGTATTTATTTTACCAATCTGACAAATTCTAGCTCAGCAGACGTAAGTCATGTGTGCATTTGTTGGTACATTATTGTGTCCTCAATTTGTCCACAGTACATGTAAAGCATTGTATGCTTATGTTATGTACTTAATTTTTTGCTTTTATTTGTCTTGTCTTGTGTCTGTATTAGCTCAGCGTGCTTGGAAACACTGCCATGTCCTGGCAGGCTCAGTGTTGATCCACAGAGCCTTGGGTTGCTGTGAGATTAAGCCACTTTTCAGCCTCCTTATCTCTCAACAAAGAGAGAGAAAGAATACCCAAGCTCAGCAAACAACATTCCCAAGAGGGTATCTATAATCCTGCAAAATTATTTAGCCTTGATAACAAAGTGAAGTGAGAAGCAATAAATAAATAAATGACAAAGAAATATAAAGGTAAAGAATGACAGCTTTATAAAGCTAGTAAATCTGCTAAGGTCACATAGCCCCTCTAACAGCTGACAAAGTGAAATTGATTACTGTGTCGTACAGGAGCTTGAGGCAGAGACTTTCACTCAGACCATGACACAGCCCCAGTATAAGACATGTCTAAATAGTAAGATGTTTATTCACGAACTAAAACCTAAAAGCAAGTCCTAAAAGTAAGAATAACGAGGAATTATGAAATGTTTAAACCAAATTTAATTCATGAATGTTGGGGAAAGAACTGACTGCAGGTTAATATCGACCTGTTTGTTTCTCAATGTGGTCAATTAACTTTAACATTTTGACATCTCAAGTCAGACAAAAAGATATGAAGTTTAATGTAATGGGTTAGCATTTGCAACTTTTCTTCTGACTTTATTTGCATGAGATTAAACTAAATTGCTCTCACTCATTCAAATGTATACAAACCTCAAATTCAATTTATGCTTCTACTGAGATCACAGCTGTAAATAAAAAAAAAAAAAACCTTGGAAAAACTTTTTTTCTTTTTTTGTCAAGGAACCAGGTTGCTTCACTTTCGAGGCTGGATCAATGTCAGCACTCCACAGACACCACAAGTGAGCCGAGAATTATAGGAAAAGCAGTCTTTCCTCCTCAAACGCACAATATAAAAGAATGAAGCACAAGATTTTCAACTACATTTCCCAGAATGCAATGAAACTGGAAAGCAGAGAGAGTTGTTTCAGAGAATATTGGTGATATTCGTCTCATAAATTTACAACTTTAATCTCAGAGAATTTCTGATTTTTTTCTTGCAAATTTATGACTATAAATTCAGAGAATATTCAAGTTATTTTTTTCTCATAAATTTACAAATTTAAACTCAATTCTGAGGTCCCCCTTCCAAATATGTGATTTGTAAACATTATTTCATTATTTTCTGAAGGTTTTTTTTAAATACATCTTTAATCTCAGAGAATTTCTGAGGTTTTTTTTTTCTTGCAGATGCCTGACTTTATAATCACAGATAATTTCCAATATTTTTTCTCATACATTTATGATTTTAATCTTGGAAATTTAGTTATTTTTCAGAATATCACTGCTTTTCTGCTTTTTTTTTTTACTTACAATGGCATTAATAGAGCCATCATACAATATAGTGTAGCTTAAAAGCAAGGCACAATTTTAAGAAAATAGAGTTTAGACTAATAAGAACATGTACAAAAGAATTGCAGTTGTCTTACCGCAGACAGGAAGAGAACAGGTCATGAAAAGATTTAGCTTTTTATTTTATTTTATTTGTGTGTGTGTGTGTGTGTGTGTGTGTGTGTGTGTGTGTGTGTGTGTGTTTTAAATGTCAGTCACAATCAAATGAACAGCTCACAAAATCTTTTTGCTCATTTTTATTTTGTAAAGGTGCAAATTTCAGACACCGAACATGCCTTGGTTGATGGACGACAACTGCGTTAAGAGAAACATTGCTCATACTGAATTTCTGACGAATAAATCTAAATAACATCCTCTAGCTGAACGCCTTTCTTCTACCCTTATTTATTTATTTTCTGCAGCAGTTTTTCTTTCAGTTCCAGGCTAACTGGTTTGGGCAGTCCTACATCTGTACCTTATCTGTCAGATATGATTTACATGGCTGATTTTTAGCTCATCGTTTCTCACTGTTTTCTTTGTATGCTTTGGCGTGTTGCACAAGGAGGCACGTTCTCACAAGCCTTCAGGTCTCATCTTGTTCCTGTTCATTTGCTCCTGACCTGTTCTCACAAAACCCAGCCAGCAATGTGTTACCTTATATGTGTGTAGTGTACTCCAGTGCTCATTGGCACAGCTCAATGAGACAGTGTTTCAGGTGAGAACAATGAGAACACTTTCGTGCCAAAATGTGCCAACTTCACAAATGGGTGTCTGGTTTTAGAGTGAAATATTGCCAAGTGCCAAATAATAAGTGCAGGGTTGACCTTTGCTAATTAACACACACACACACACACACACACACACACACACACACACACACAGGGTGACAATAGTGTTAGGAGTGATTTAGCTGAGCTTTCCTGAGCAGTTCAGCTGGAAGGCATGACATCATACACAAACAATTAATGTTGATAGTCTTTGAACTGAGCCCTAAACACATTTACCAGAGAAGTTATTCCATGTCAGGAGCTCCTGTTATGCTTTTGCAATATTAAATACATGTATCAGCTTTGGGTTATCAGGAAGATCTACAGTACTCGATTTGGCCAATGTTTGTTTGACCTTGTTACTAAGGACTTTTTTTTTCTTAAGCACGGCTGACACAACAGCTTGTCTCACTCTAGCTTGATATTCATCTAGCCTTTATCAGTGACTCAGTGACGGGCTTTGTCCACAGCACCATCAGTGTTTGGAGATTTCTCAATCTATCTTTGATACTGAGATATGCATGTATAAATAAACAAAGTTATTACTCACCCTTGTTGTTCCCGTCTCTGCAAATGACGTCTGAAGAGAACTACGGCTATGGGAGCGAAAGCATAGCAATTAAACTTCTCGACAAGGACGTGATTGCATATTTAATAAGTAATCGACCAAACCCATCTAAGGATTTTTTGCTAGTAATCAAATGTTGAAAGATTGTAATTATAAAGTTCTGATACAAATTATTTGGCAACAATCAAGAATGAGTTAATGTAATAAATAAACCTATGTTTTGTAAGAAGTAAACACACACACACACACACAGTGTCTTGCAAAAGTATCCATCCTCCTTGGTGTTTGTCCTGTTTTGTTGCATTACAAGCTGGAATTAAAATGAATTTTTTTGGGGGGTGAGCACCATTTGATTTACACAACATGCCTATCACTTTAAAGGTGAAATTTGTTGTTTTATTGTGACACAAACAGTAATTAAGATGGGGGGAAAGAAATCTGGAGTGTGTGTAGGTACCCCGCCCCCCCAAAAAAAAAGTAAAAAAAAAAGTAAATACTTTGTAGAGCCACCTTTTGCTGCAATTCCAGCTGCAAGTCTCTTGGGGTATGTCTGTATTAGCTTAGCACATCTAGCCACTGGGATTTTTGCCCATTCCTCAAGGCTAAACTGCTCCAACTCCTTCAAGTTAGATGGGTTGCATTGGTGTACAGCAATCTTCAAGTTATGCCACAGATCCTCATTTAGATTGAGGTCTGGGCTTTGATTAGGCCATTCCAAGACATTTAAATGTTTCCCTTTAAACCACTCCAGTGTAGCTTTAGAAGTATGTTTAGGGTCATTGTCCTGCTGGAAGGTGAATCTTCAATCCTTCAAACCTCTGGCCGACTCAAACAGGTTTTTCTTCAGAACTGCCCTGTATTTAGTGCCATCCATCTTTCCTTCAGTCCTGACCAACTTTCCTGCCCCTGCAGATGAAAAACATCCCCACAGCATGATGCTGCCACCACCATGCTTCACTGTAGGAATGGTGTTCTCAGGGTGATGGGTTTGCACTACATATGGCATCGTGGCCAAAAAGTTCAATTTTAGTCTCATTTAACCAGAGAATCTTCTTCCATGTGTCTGGAGAGTCTGCCACATGCTACTGGACAAACTCCAAATGTGTTTTCTTAAGCAATGACTTTTTCTGGCCACTCTTCCATAAAGCTCCACCCTGTGGAGTGTACAGCTTAAAGTGCAAATTCAGGAGCTAGATCAATGTAATTCTCCTATTTCTATACTAAACTTTGGTCAAATATCTGTAACATTCTGCATTCTCTGCAATTTTTTTACCTTGCGCAATACCAGAAAAATTCAGTTGAAATCAAGCCATCTGAGGCGAATTGGTCCACCTCTGAAAAAACTTTGCCTTTGGATTTCCCGGCAAACATTGATTTTCGTGACATCATCTGTGGGACACCTCCCTCTGAATCCTACATCAGCGCTGGTTTGTTTATTAGAAAACGACCTGGTGGTTTTCTGCAAATTTCTTCAACATTATTGTGTAATTATTAAAATGGTTAACAGATGCATCGTAGCAGGGTGCAGCAACACCAATCTTGATGCAATTAGTACTCATCGTTTTCCAAAAGACCGGACAATGAGAGAGAAATGGGAGCACTTGGTCTACACAGGCTGTGCACTGAAACCATGCAAAGCTCGCACAGCCTGCTCACGCTTCCGCAGGTGACGTCACGAATCTGGCTCCAGACTCCCTTGGGATTTTTCCAGCCATGTTTTGTTATTTTATTTTTTTTTGCTGTAGACAGATGGCCTTGTGCAAAATTGCCCTTCTGGATGAGTGTGTAAAGGGACATTCTTTCATATAAAAAAAACATGAAATTGGTCCAGAATATGTACTTTAAAGTGGTCCGATGGACAGATACTACCATCTCCGCTGTGGATCTTTGGAGCTCCTTCAGTGTTATCTTTGGTGTTTTTGTTGCATCTCTGATTAATGCCCTCCTTGCCTGGTCTGTGAGTTTCGGTGGGTGGCCTTCTCTTGTCAGGTTTGTAGTGGTGCCATGTTCTTTCCATTTTGCTATAATGGATTTAATGGTGCTCTATGGGATATTCAAAGTTTGGGATATTTTTTATAACCCAACCCTGATCTATACTTCTCCACAACTTTGTCTCTGGCCTGTTTGGAGGCTCCTTGGTTTTCTTGTTGCTTGTTTAATAGTGTTGCAGAATCAGGGTCCTTCCAGAACAGGTTGATTTATACAGACATCATGTGACAGATCATGTGACACTTTGATTGCACACAGGTGGTTCTTAATCAACTAATTATGTGACTTATGATGTGAATTGGTTGGACCGGCTCTTATAGGGGTTTCATGCAAAAGGGGGTGAATACTTATGCACACTCCAGATTTCTGTTTTTTCATCTTAATTATTGTTTGCGTCACAATAAAACAAAAATTTTCACCTTTAAAGTGGTAGGCATGTTGTATAAATCAAATGATAACAACCTTCCAAAAATCCATTTTAATTCCAGCTTGTAATGTGACAAAACAGGACAAACACCAGGGGGGATGAATACTTTTGCAAAACACTGTATATATTTCGAACAAATCAGTATCACTTGATATTTACTCATTAGCATGCTCCTGTAGTATACTTAAATCTACTTTCAGTAATGACAAATGGCAAACCTTCAAAAACATTTATAAAACTTTTTCCAAAAGGTATCAACTGTCTTAATGGTTTCTGTCATGACAAAACTCTATGATGTCTCTGGCCTTTAAAGTGATTTTAACTTTATTGATATGATTTCAATAAAATCCTACATTTTTTCATGGCACCATAATGACTGTATAATTATTGATATCTTCTCTAGCCATAAAACAGTAGGTGTTATTTTGATGTCATATCAGCAGTTATATATTTACTGAGCTACATAGTCAGTTATCATGCTGTTCTAATCAATCCAGAAAGTCTTGTAACACAACCTTATGTCAACAAACATGTGTACCAGCTGATATGGGTGTGATCTTGACATCAAAATTGACAGAAGCAGCCTTCAGGACAGCAAATTTCTTCTGGATATTTTTAAAATAAACAAATAAATAAAGATTTTAGGCCCTGTGATGACCTGGCGACTTGTCCAGGGTGTACCCTGTCTCTTGCCCATAGTCAGCTGGGATAGGCTCCAGCTTGCCTGTGACCTTGTAGAACAGGATAAAGCAGCTAGAGATAATGAGATGAGATTATATATATATATATATATATATATAGGTAGTCGTTGACTTACGACTGCTGGTCGTAAACCGATCTGGTCGTAAGTTGGCCTATGTTAAATGAACGTAAGTATATTGTGATGTGTAATGATATTGTAATCATCTTAAAGTCTTATTTTATCAACATTTTCTTATTTCATTACCTTGGCTCATTATTTGGTTTAAGTCAAACACTGCATACTACATTGCATACAGTACAATTCGTTTAATATGTGCAAAACAAAAAATACGAAATACAGGTGTGAAAAATAGAAAACACTGAAACATACCAAAATACAAATGTAAAACATAGCAAAATGCAAAACTTCATGACCGCTGGCATGAATGGTGCTTGGCTGTGGGTCATCTACATCACCATCAGCTGTTGCAGTGCTCAGGCTGGCG